>NC_083576.1:35893259-35905759 GCF_027579695.1 Neoarius graeffei | reverse complement strand
AAGATTGTTTTTGTCAGTGATGTCTAATGACATCACTTTACCAACTGTGTTGGCATTAGCCATTACATCAGACTTCATAAAGCGTGCCATAATTGAGGACATTAAATTAAACAGATCTCCCCCCAGAAACAGGATCATAGGGCGGTCTGTTTGGTATTGAGTCAAAAACGGTGCAACCTCTTTTGAGAATGATAAAAGAAATGCCAGTTTTGCAGGCATGAGGGGATCTGTGCACCCCTCTTTGACAGTAAGGTAGCTTAGTTGCTGGATTTGAGAATTTGCCAGCCTCGACTGCATGGACATATGTCGTAAAATCAGGAAGAATCCTTAACATTCTGTCAGTAACAGGCACATTTTCAACCCATCTAATTTTGCAGAACTTCAGTGGCATTAAGGGAGAGGTTTGTCCTACGGCTTTTGCATAATCTTCTCTCCGCGCAGGAGAATCTTTCAGTAGCCAGTATGCACTGCTGAGAAACTGGTCTAAATTCCATTGGGCAACATCTGCACCCTTTTTGAAAGCGCCATGTAAAATATGTAAGCCACAGCTACCCACATTTAGTAGGCATGTGTTCACATCATTCTCCATTTCTGTTTGTATGAGTTTGTGGAATTTCAAATTTACATTAGGTCCATCCACTGACAGTTGTACAAGATTTTAGTAAGTTAACCCTTCTGTTGCCTTGTGGAAGACCTTCACCATGTCCTCAGCAGTAGAGTGTCCCATGAAGTCAGAACTGAAATAATGGGTAGCCACAATATCATTGTCCCAAAATTTCACGTGTATGTCCATCTGCTTGGATTGTGTTTTCTGATTCAGGCTCTCATCAAACAGCAAAACATACCCATTCTGTGCTGATTTAATCCTGTCCATTACCAGTGACTTGCAGTATGGTGCAAGACCAAAAACAGTCAAATAAGAGGACTTTGTCTCTCCACATTGAAAGCTGCTGGCAATGTTGCTGTCTGGAAACATCCTCCTGAACAGAGAACCTGCAAACACCAACAAGAAAAAAAGATGTACAAGGATATAATATAACTCTGCAATATTAATTGAAATGCATTGCATAATCATAACAGCTATTCCACTTACATGTCACACTTAAAATAATTAACTTCAGTGTTTTAATGTTTTTAATATGACAACTATTGGGGCACTAGAGCTGTGGCTCTGTGAGATTTTTTGTGCTGACCCACATAATTTATTAAATAAATAATTCTTACATTAAGTTGAATCACCTTGTGTTATAGCACAGTAAACTAGACGAACGATTGTATCAATATAGACATACACATCTTTAAGTTTAATAGTAGCAGTGCATTTCTGTGTCTAAAATCTTGGATGCTACTTCTGAAACCAACCGTGACTGTATTACATGTTTCCAGTGAATGTGGTTAATACAGCACGGAGAAGGGGGGTTGCAACTTTGATCTGAAAATGGCCGCTGAATTTAGCTTAGATTCATATAAATTTCGTGACCTTAATGTTTCCTTGAGCTAATTAGTCCTACCAGGTAGCCCGCTGCGTTCGTCATTTCAACAGAGAATACCGCACTATGGTTGTAAAAAAAAAAAAAAAAACGAGCACTTCACTCTTGATAAACGACAGCTCGGAACGAACGGTTTGAAAGTCAGAGCTGCTTGACAGTGTTGCCAGTTTCCTGCCCAATTGGGCTGTTTAGGATGGCCGTCTGCCGGTAAAAAAGGGCATTGGGTGGGTTTTTCTGTAGATTTATGGCCATAGAAATCAATAGAATTTGGTTTAAATTGGGCAGGATTTGGTGCCTCCAGGCGGTTTTTGAGCATTTTTTGGGCTGGAAATCATCAGTCACATCTGGCAACCGTGCTGCTTGAGCCACTCTCGGAGTGGCAGTTTATGAACATACCCAACCATTTAGCTATTCAAGATAACAACAGCCCATGGAAGCATGGTTGATGGTTTATGCTTGCGTCTACATTTAAAACGATGTTCATACAGATCACTAACGTTACCGTGCATATTCTGTCAGATTTGCCCAGCAAAATTAATGGCCAATGTTTTTGACACCACCAACGCCACCACTGAAGCACTCTCGGAGTGGCAGTTCATGAACACGCCAAACCTTTTAGCTAGCTAACACTCCATGGAAGCATGGTTGGTGGTTTGCTTGCATCGACATTTAAATCGATGTTCATTCAGACCACTAACACTACTGTGCATATTCTGTCAGATTTACCAAGCGAAATTAATCACCAATGTTTTTGACACCACCAAACATAGTACTACTAATGCATCTAAAGTTACAGGCTAAGTTGGCTAACATTAGGTACATTGCATACGTACCACTCTTTTCCGAGGACCTGTATGACCAGTGGGACTCGGTCAGCTTCAGACACCACAGGATTTCAGCCTCCAGAGTTTTTGCTGGTATTAGACCAAGGTGTTCTCGGCTGCTGCTGCTACTGGTGAGTCGCGTGGTGCCAACATCGCTGGAGGAGGGGGCGGGAGCAGCTTCAGGCTCTCTTCTTGTTGATGGCTGAACTAGCATCGCTGTTATGAGGTCGATGCTCTCACCGCCCAGAGCCGTGCAGCATGTTTTTTTCCAGTTGCGTGGCTCCGCAGTGCGTACTCTCCCATATTTGAGAGAAATATGACTGTTTTACAAACACTACATTTAGCCCTGTGGTCGTCAATTCGTGATAGCCAGCCTTTGAACGAGTCATTTTCGAGCCAGCTTTCTTGGAACCTGCATTTGCCAGGCATGTTTGCCTCAACTGACACAGAGTCCCGGGCTTCTGTGGGCTCAAAGATTTTGCATTCTAGAATGTTGCACATTTTAGAGCGTGAAACGTTGTAGACTAAACGAAAACCTTAAGAAACAACGTTGGAGACTAAACAAAAATAAGAAACAAAATATACTCAAATTTTGCTTCTACACTACTGTTGAGAAAATTCCATGATATTCCATGACTGTGCATGCAAAATGGTCAAATTCCATGACTGGAAAAACCTTTATTGAAATTCCATGATATTCCAGAAATTCCATGACCCGTGGGAACCCTGATATATATTATATATATATATACACACACACACACACACGTATATATACACACACACACAATATATATACACACACACAATATATATATATATATATATATATATATATATATATATATATATATATATACACACACACACACACACATATATATATATATATATATATATATATATATATATATATATATACACACACACACACACACATATACATACATACATATACATATATATATATATATATATATATATATATATATATATATATATAATGCTCAGCAGACACATTAAGATTCATTATTTAATTTTTTGCCCAAAGTGACCTTTCAGTTTACATCTTGCATCTAAATGTATGCATGTAACCCGACTTTAGGGCAAGGCCTGGCATTTGAGCTCATCTTTTCACAAGTTGAGCCTGATTTCCAGCTTTTGGCAACCCTTGATGCATTAACCAACATTTAAGTTGTTCTACATTGTGGTTTTGAATGTCTGCATATATGAATTTTCCTCCAGATATTCCGCCATCTTCTAGTGTAATTCACTGCATTTCTTTACTGTTTGCCATTCTTTTAGAATTGTGTTTATATGAAACACAATCAAGTGATGTGTTCTGAATATTCATGAGCGAAAGCTACGACATTCTTGATAAACACTATTTGAATGTGGGTGAGCTGGGGCCGAAAGTCCTTGCACTATGCCATAGCAAATGCTGTTGTAAATAGGTGCAGTGCAAAAGAGTGCAGATCCCAAGAGCCTGGTACAGCCACATAAGAGCATTCCTTAGAACACTTTTCAGAGTTGAACATGCCTGCTCAGCTGATAGGTAATTATCAGCCTATAATAACCTCAGAGACATGGCTGTAGACATGCTAGTTTACAGGAGCTGCAGAATAGTCAGAGAATAGTAATGTGAATAAGGGAAAATCAATTAGAATTTCTAGTCCACTTGGAACTTGGCTTTTAAAACCATGAACGGAATTTTCTGTGACTTGTGCCCTGACATACCTCGTACATTTCCAAAAATATATTGTACACTACATGTTTAAATGGCAAGAGGAAGAGCAGCTGATGGGGAACTTTAACTCATTTGTGACTCATACTCTATTCCTAGAAATGGTCCCAGACAAACACCTTTACTTCAGCACATAATCTTACCTGGATACCGTAGACTTGTACCCAAGACCTGCTGCTGTGATCATAAAAACTATGATGCTCATAACTGAACATCCTTTCAACAAATTTAGTGCCGTCTGACAATTTAAATATATAAATTTAGTGCCGTCTGACACTTGTGGAAGCGTTATGATGTGTAATCCTACAATCACACAGAAGAGGATTGGTTCCAATTTGATTCTAGTTCATCTAAAGGTATCATCCATTTGTCATCTCATGGAGTTTTTCCTTGCCATTTGTGTATCCAACTTGCTCATTAAGGATCTAAATCAACAACTGGATTAATGCAAAACATTTGTGATAATGTCTATTGTTGAAAGTGCTATACAAATAAATTTTCAGTGAACTGAAATAATCCATACTGGTGAATGTAAAATATTTTTAGTATTATTGTTGTGGCTTGTTCTGGTCAAGGAAATGTCTATAAAAAAAAAAAAAAAAAAAAAACCTTGCATACCCTTGAGGCACGTATGTATACAAAACCTCATACGTACAAGGTTTTCCGTTTATCATTTATTGAAAAGCCCTTCAAAAAATGTATTGAAAACGCTGTTTTGTAGTGTAAGGCATTCGTTACATTAATTATTTTTATACTTTGTGAGGTATTAAACACATCTGCAATAAAATGGAGAAGATCTATAGCTGAGCCCCTATACAAAAACTATGACTTTTACACAGTTTGTAAGGAATTGAGCTTCCAATTATTTCTTTCGCTTTGAAACAATGGATAGACGTAAAAGGACTATAATTACATTTTTCTATACAAGGACTGTAGCAATGTGGTTTAATCAATTGGCTGAAGAACATAGCCAAAACAACAACAAAAACAAAACTGTGCCAAAAGTCAATGCAAACATTAAATTAAGATTGTCTCCTAAAATATACCAAGTACTCACTTGCAGTTAACACAAACTGTGTACCGACTGAATTGAAAAAAAAAAAAACTTTGTGACTAAAACAACTGTGTAAAACTTTTTATAATAAAACTTTTTAAAAAGCAAAGTTAAAAGAATTAAGAAACATTTGATTTAGAAATTCATAAATACCTGTGATCCAGCTGTGTGGATTGTGAAGATGCGGGCAGTTATAAATAACAAGATACTTGATGGAGGGAAACACTTCATTAACAGCTTTCATTCCAACATCCGTGATGATTCCTGGGTTTTCTATTACATCAGCAAGGCCATATTTGACCAACTCAGTATGACTCAATTTACCTATGAAAGAAG
Organism: Neoarius graeffei; assembly: GCF_027579695.1. NCBI lineage: Eukaryota > Metazoa > Chordata > Actinopteri > Siluriformes > Ariidae > Neoarius > Neoarius graeffei. The sequence continues at coordinate 35,900,311 of NC_083576.1, read as the reverse complement.
GAGTTCCAATGAGTTCCAAGAAAATAAGAGACCAATTTTGATAGAAGATTAGACTTAATAATACACTGCGTTTTATAGAATCTTTTCCAAGCCATTTCCAAATATCAAACTCAATAATGTGATTTAAATAAAACACAATTTTTGAACAAAAAAGTAATAATTTCATGTTTTCTAAGATTTGAGAGAGTACAGTGTCTTGTCTTCTAACCAAACATGCTCTGACATAAAATGACATCTTAATATTCAGCTGATTGGGAGAAAAATTAATGTGATCAAATTAGATAATGCTTTTTTTTTTTTTGGGGGGGGGGGATATTTAAAAATTTATCTAAAATGGGCTAAAATGTACCTATAGCCATACACAAAATGCATACAAACAGATCTTGTTCTGGTCATTCACTATGCTTGTATCATCCCACTGACTATGAGAAACATTAGTGTTCTCAGCTAAGCACCATCTGAACCAAAGTAAGCACAGAAAAGTGGATGGATTTAGAAAGACAACTGACTTATGGATATTGACTTTGATCCACTACCATCATTGACTCTCAAAAAAAAAAAAAAAATCACATAAAATAGAACATAGTCCAATACACACTCCTCATACACTATCTTCTCATGCAGAGGCTATATGGGAAATTTCAAATACATTCTGAATTCTGGAGACTCTGAATTGGCTTTGAAAGGAGTGATTCAAACATGAACATTCACACATAATTAGGTCCATAAATATTTGGACAGTAACCATTCTTGTTATTTTAGCTATATACAACAGTATATTGGAGTTGAAATCAAATACTGACTTAATTTCTGTCATCTCTCTCCCCCCCCCCCCCCCCCTTTTTTTTAAGGGACCAAAGAACTAACCATCTTTCTTTGCAGTAAATTACTGCCTGAAGTCTGGAAACCATAGACCTCACCAGACATCGTGTTTCTTTGCTGGCAACACTCTGCTAGACATTTTTCAGTTCTTGCTTTGTTCTTGGGGAGTTTTGCCTTCAGCAAGTGAAATTCTCAGTTGGAGGTCAGGTTAGGTAATTGAATGTGTAAAGCACACTCTAGCAGGTTTTGAAGTATTTAGTTCGAGCTGAGCAGATAGCATAGCCCAATACACTAGAATTCATCCTGCTGTTCTTGCCAGCAGACAAATCAACAACAAAAATACAAGGAAACCAGTTCTGCTGGCAGCAATACATGGCTATGCTATAAAATGAGGTAGTATGCATCAGATCATGAGCAGTTGGTTCCTTTCTCCATATTCTTCTCTTCCCGTCATTCTCGTACAAGTTTATCTTTGTCTCATTTGTCCACAACGTGCTGTTCCAGAATTGTTTGGTTTTGAATATTTTTTTTGGCAACCATTAATCTGGTCTTCTGGTTTTTGATGTTTACCAATGGTTTACATCTTGGGGTAAACCCTCAGTACTTACAATGGTGCAGTCTTCTCATGATTGTTGACTTTGAGACAGATAGGCCTACCTCTTGGAGGGTTATCTTGATCTGAAGAACTGTTGTGAAGGGGTTTTTCTACACCAGCGAAAGAATTCTTCTGTTATTCAACAACTGTTTTCTTGGGCTTCTGGGCCTTTTAGTGTTCCTGAGCTCACAAGTGAGTTCTTTCTTTTTAAGAATGTAGCAAAGGATTGATTAATTTTTTGGTGCTTTTTTATGATTTGAAATAGTTTTGCTATGACTCTGATAGGTTTATTTTGATTAACCAGCCTAATGATGGCTTGTTGCACTGATCATGACAGCTCTTTGGAATTCATATAGAGCAGGGGTGGGCAATTATTTTTTCCATGGGGCCACATGAGAAACAGAAAATTTTGTGGTGGGCCGGACCAAAAGGCTGAACTAAATTCTGCATAATATTAATTGTATTTCTTTATATAAAGCAGTAAATAACATTGTTTTTACAAGCTGCTAAGACTGGTGAGAGTATGGAAAAAATGAGGTTGCCTTACAAAAAATGTCATTTATTCAATCAAATTTCCCAAAACAATGGTTAACAAAATATGAACGTTTGTACCTTTTTTTTCCAGTCACATTCACCCCAAAACACAATAAAGACATCACAATATTGTCTTTCTACTCCAAATATCAAGCAAGATACATCATATTATTATAATAATGATGCCCACATTTGTAGTCTAATCACCTCATTTGGTGTTTTTCAGTTTTTCGGATCTGCTCTCCGCAAACTAAACACACGGCTTTATCTCTGACTTCAGTAAATAAATACTTAGCAGTCCATGTTTTGTTGAAAGCCCTGCATTTGGCATCTAACTTTCTTCTTTTTGCGGACATTTTGGGGGCTAAAGTCTTCTTGTGACCAACGTCTTCTTGTGAACAACGTCGATTCGGTGTAGGTATCAGATCTACAGATCGGCTCAGGCTCTGGCGCCTGCTGGTGACATCACACTATGTGATTGGCTGGACCGTTTGAAGGATGACGTACAAGTTTGTGGTTGGTCTGGACAAATTACGGAAGTAGTTATCGCGGGATTAGGTTTCTTGGGATTTCATGTCATGTTCATATCGCGCGCATTGCGTTTTTGTTGAACACAACTTCAAAATAAAAGCAAAAGCACATTCAGTCCATGCATGAGGTAAAATTAGAAAATACGTTTATTTTGTAATTTCTAGTTAACCTTATGCGGGCCGGTCAGAATGAACCAAAGGGCCGGATGCGGCCCGTGGGCCGTAAAATGCCCAGGTCTGATATAGAGAGTTAATAGCAACAGATTTTAAATACAAATGCAGCATTTGAAATCAACTCTCGACTTTTTCCTTGTTGTAATCCTAAAAAGTACTGTTCTTCCTGCATTTTTCACCCAATTAGGATGAAAGTCTCTTTAATTTAAAGCAGAATGTCTGGAAATCAAGCATACTGGCATTTAGATTAAGTTCAAAAAGCTGTAATACAGGTGTGGTCAAAAGTTTACAGACACTCATCATGAACAAGAAAGTCATGGCAATACTGGACTTTTAAAGATTTCTTTGAACTGTTCTTTTTCTGGGGAAGAATGATTGTACAACATAGGTCTTTAATAGGAAACAAAACAAGAACTTTGTGAACAAGTTTTAATTTATTTTGGGTTTTCTTAAATCAACACAGGGTCAAAATTATAAATGCAAGGTCAAAAGTATACATACAGAAGAACTAATATTTGGTTAAAATGTCCCTTAGCACGTTTCACCTTGACCAGATGCTTTCAGTAGCCATCAACAAAATTCCAGCCGAATTCTGACTGGATATTTGACCACTACTCTTGGTAGAATTAGTAGCCAAAATCAATTAAATTTCCTGGTACTGACCTGAAATTCAAATTTCATTTGAAACTCATATCGATAACATTACCCGGATAGCTTTCTTTCATCTCAGAAATATTGCTAAGATAAGAAATGTAATGTCACTACACAATGCAGAAAAACTAGTTCATGCTTTTGTTACCTCGAGGTTGGATTATTGTAATGCCTTACTGTCTGGATGTTCCAATAAGTGCATAAACAAGCTCCAGTTAACTCAAAATGCAGCAGCAACAGTCTTTACTGGAATTAGAAAATATGACCACATCACCCCTGTCTTATCCACACTGCATTGGCTCCCAGTCAAATTTCATATTGTTTATAAAATACTACTGTTGATCTTTAAAGCACTGAATGGTCTTGCACCACAGTACCTGAGCGAACTTCTGGTCCTTTATGACCCACCACACCTACTTAGATCAAAAGGTGCAGGCTAGAGGTCTGTGCGGGTCGGATTTTTCAGTCCCGCTCCCGCCCGCGCCCGCATTGTGCAGTCCCACTCCCGCCCGCAAAGAATTATGATTTTCAGTCCCGCTCCCGCCCGCACCCACAAAAAAATTATGATTTTCAGTCCCGCTCCCGCCCGCAAATCCCGCATGATGCAGATGTTCGCGTTATTTCTCAGGAAAGTTCTTGTCTTGACACAGCGTGATGGTGCCCCGCCCCCTACTTTGAGTGGATTTGAGCATAAACATCTACAGCTCACGTTTGTTATTGTTTACCTTATTTCTGAATTCAGCATGTAGTATCTCTAGTAATAATAACTAGTGCTGTCAAACGATTAAAATATTTAATCGCAAATCACACATTTTTATCACATGAGAAACCATTGTAATTCTCTGATCAGCATAAAAAAGTGAATGGGCTTGCTTTGTACCAATGTTTTTTTTTTTTTTATTGCAAAGCAAAGCTAGTAAAAGAAATGAATTGATTTCCTGCTTGCGTTAGTCTACAACTTTAATCAGAGAGACATGTTACACAGTGATGGTAGGCTTGACTCAATGCTATCCCAGAAATCCTTCCTGTAATATGCAAATGTGGCCGCCTCTGATTGGACAGCCAAATTTGCATATTACAGGAAGGATTTCTGGGATAGCATTGAGTCAAGCCTACCGTCACTGTGTAACCTGTCTCTCTGGTTAAAGTTGTAGACTAACGCAACAAGTAAATCAATTCACTCATGGTTCTCTTGCTAGCTGGGTGTGAACTGCGAGTCATTAGAGTGATCAATGGCAAGTTTAAGATGCTATTTCTCACTCAATCCGGCAGTCTGACTTTCTCTGCAAATTTAGGCATCTTAAAATGTTTTTATTAATGCCAAATAAAATACCCAGCACAAATTATATATGATAGACATAAATTAATAATTTATTAATTTTATTTCAAGCATGTTTTTAGTTAGCGGGACTGCAGCTTATTACCGCTCCCACCCGCGCCGCATGTGTGCACTCCCGTTCCTGCCCGCGTGCGCATATGTGCACTTCCGGTCCCGCCCGCACCCGCAATGAGCTTTCAAAATTTGTCCCACACCGCACTGCTTTGCGGCGGGTCCCGCGAGAGTGCAGGGCTCTAGTGCAGGCTATCTGCTGGTACCTCGTATAGTGAAGGCTACATCAGGGGGCAGAGCCTTTTCTTACAAAGCCCCACAGTTATGGAACAACCTTCCAAGTAGTGTTCGGGAATCAGACACAGTCTCAGCATTTAAGTCTAGGCTGAAAATATATCTGTTCAGTCAAGCCTTTTGTTAATATTTTTATTAGGTAAAGGAGTAGATCTGGAGGGTCCTCAAGCATAGTGTGTTTTGGTAAACTGGGATGTATGGATGCTGTCAGCCCCCACTCACTTGCTCACTCGAGTTTGTTGACAGTGTAGTGGCTGGCTGCTTTATGTCCCAGGGCGCCCTCATGCCTGTGTTACCTTCTGGCTCTCCCCTTTTAGTTATGCTGTCATAGTTAGTTTTGCCAGAGTCCCTGCTTGCACTCAGTGCAAAATGTATACTGTTCTTACTCATCAGGTGATATTGGGCATACCTAACAACCTGTGTTTTCTTTCTCTCCCCCCCCCCCCCCCCCCCCCGTCTGTCCCTTTGAGTTACATGTCAATCCTGAGATCAAGATGCTGACCTCTTCTGCTCCTTGGACCTGCCTGATCCATCCTGATGCCCTATGTCTGGTTAGAGTCTCATCACATTGCTCCTGTGGAGGACGGCCCCATATGGACAGTCGAAAGTCACACTTGGAAGACACTCTGGACACTTACAGAAATGCTTTTATGGCTGAGGACTATAGTTGACTTACTAACTTTAGGACTAGAGTTGTCATGAACAGTTTTGCACTCAAGTTTCCAGCAATGAAGAGTTTATAACTTCAACAAAACAGACTTCATGTTAAAACTGTTAAAATGTTATAAATCATGCTGTTATCACCCAAATAAGGATGGATTCCCTTTTGAGTCTGGTTCCTCTTGAGGTTTCTTCCTAATGTTGTCTGAGGGAGTTTTTCCTTGCCACCGTCGCCACAGGCTTGCTCACTGGGGATAGACTAGGGATAAAATTAGCTCATGTTTAAAGTAACTAAAATTCTGTAAAGCTGCTTTGTGACAATGTCTATTGTTAAAAGCGCTATAAAAATCAACTTGATTTGACTTGACTTGAATTTTCAGCACAGTCCACACATTTTCATTCAGGTTGAGGTCAGGCTATTCCAAAATCTTTATGTGAGCCTGCATTATCTTTTCCACAACTATCTCTGATGTCTGTTTGGGGTCATTGCCCTGTTGGGACACACAATTGTGTCCAAGTTTCAATCATCTAGCTGATGGTTTGAAGTTATATGCTGAAAAATTCTGATAGTCCCCCTTTTACATTATTCCACCCACTTTGAGCAATGCATCAGTTTCACTGGCAGCAAAACAGGCCCAGAGCATGATGCAACCACCACTATGCTAAACAGCTGGTATAGTCCTTTTGGGGTTGAATCCCTCACCTTTACTCCTCCAAACATACCTCTGATTATTGTGGCCATACTTTCCTCCAGAAGGTCTCTTTGCCCATGTGCTGAGCTGCAAACTTTCTTCAACCTGGAAGCCATCAATTTTAGAGCAGGGGTTTCTTTTTTTATGGCAACCTCTCAGACAATGTAGCTCATGGTGGTGTAAAACTCGCTTGACTCTAGACTGTGACATTCCACCAGCTTCCAGTTCATGGAAGGCCTGTGCCTTGGGGGTTCCTGACCATCCAACCAATTTCCTTTTAGCTGAGGGTGGCAGTTTGGGTCTTACTCCAGGCCTTGGCATAGTAGCTACAATCACTTGTACTAATGTAAAATCGTTTGAACTGATTATCTTGGAATTGGCAGGTGTTTAGAAATGGTTCCAAGAGACATTCCTGAGTTGGGTAAATCCATTATCCTCTTTCTCAGGTCTACATTGAGCTCCTTGGATTTCAACATAGTCCTGTGTGTTGGTCAATCTAATGCGTGCTGTCAAACAAACCCCTTTTTCCGATAGTCAATCATGATCAATAACAGCTATTGTTAAGAGGCATTGCTAAGTTAAGACATTTTGAAGCTTTCAGTACCACTGAATTAATAATCTAAATAAGCACATGTAATTTTTTTAACCCTGTATGTATAATTGATTTCAGAAAATGAAAAATAGTTTTGTATATTTTTCATTTCTGTGTCGTGCCAAAAAAATTGGCCCCATCCCACTCGGGACTGCAAGACACCCACACTTTGCAAAAC